>NC_057797.1:310489699-310501077 GCF_018294505.1 Triticum aestivum
GGGGGGGGGGGGCTAGAGTGCTACGTACACAAGGATGGCGTAATCGCTAGCACGAGCATGAAAAGGGAATGAATATACTCAGCCCCAGTACAATAATCGGACGTCTACGGCACGATGGACGCTAGACCCTTAGCCCCTAGTATGCTAGTACTAAACCCTCATACATCTCTAGACCTGAGTGAAACTTGCAGCTTCAGCATTGGAGCCACTTGGTTGTTTGGACAATTTTTCAACTGAGTTTGTGATTGCCGTTTGAACTTTAACCGGTACATCGGGCCATCGGCTATACTTGATTCTAGTTTTCAGAGAAGTTGTTTGACCTAGCTTGTAGAGCACTAGAAGCCGGTTTTGAAATTTGGAATTATTCCAAGCTGGAGCCTAAACACAATGCACACATTTACACTAGACTAGAGATCAAACCAAAAAGTTTAGCCTGCAGTTGCTCAGCATTCAGCAACGATTCAGCAATGCACATACTGAGCAACATTAGTGTGGCCTCTTTTGGTTCATAGGATAGGATTATTATAGGAATAGGAATTTTGTAGGAAATGAGATGGCATGTATCTCAAATCCTATGAGTAGGAATAGGAAACGAGATGTCATTTGGTTGACACCAAAGGAATTTTTTCATTGAGTCTAGGCTCATTTTTATTTTCCTATGAAATGTGAAGGATAGGAACCAATCCTATGTAGGAATAGGAATCTATTCCTATGAACCAAAGGGCTCTAAAGGAAAAAATCCTATAAAAATCCTATCCTCTAAAATTCCTATGAAATTCCTCCAAACCAAAGGAGGCCTCAATGTCTGTGAATTGGAGTACTAGCTAAAGTCACTCACCCTCCAAAACCCCTAAAAATGGACCGGTCTGGTTATCATCCACCAAAATACCTCCCTGCGCGGCACCGACCAATCCAATTTTGGGAGAGCCGTAAACGAGACACGGAGTAAGCAAGGAAGGAATTGAAGCGCCGGGGTATCATGTCGTACTGAATCGGTCGATCTGCTGCTGCGAGGAAACGACACTGGGCGGGAGCAGGCCGCGGAGGCCGAGCCGGTCCCTCTCCGTCATCGAGAACGCCGTTCCCTGCAGAAGCAGCACAACCCGCGCGCGTCAGGCCATCGCCGCGAAACCCTCTGCAAACGGAACGAGGAGACGACGACGAGCGAGTAGGTGCGTACCCGGTTGAACCATGGGTCGTGGAGGATGTCGGGGCCGCGCTTGTGAAGGACGACGGGGCGGTGGCACTCAGCCGTCACGAACGCCCGCGAGCGCTGGAGGAGGAGGCGGTGGAGGTCGTCAGGGGCGAGGGATCGCCGGAGGCTACGCGAGATGGACGACGCGTTCGCCATCCCCGCCCGGCGTCCCGGCTGGTCCTGCTGCTAGTGGAGGCCGATGCAGTTGATGCTGGTTCCTTCCTACCAGTGGGAAAGGGGACGCGTAGTCGTAGTAGCTTTTTCTGTGCGATGTGCGATGTGTTGGAACTATTCTCCGATTTGGGCGAGACGACGCGGGGGGTCTCTCTGCCGGTCGTGGCTGCCCATTGGCGCCGACACTGAGGAGACGAGCCCGATCTGCCTGTGCCTGTGTGTCCGCGGTGAGACGACTTTTCATTCCGGGCCGCGACCGGTTTGAGCTGTGTAAATCACGTCCAAATTCCCCGACCATTTCATTTCTTTGACGCGTCTAGCAAACCTTCTGAAGCGGAATTTAGGCTTCTACGCCGTAAACCTCTACGCCGTAAAAGTTTTACTCATACCAAGCAATAGATATTTGATTTCGTCAAGAGAGCGACCTCTCTCAAAGCCACGGCTTTGGTAATAATAATTTGACACATTTAAGAGACCTGAAATGTTGGAAGAAACAATGATTTTAGGATGCATCCTGGTAGAGTGGCTGAGAAAGCTTTAGTTTTTGTTGACTTCATTGTGCAGAATTGTGGTAAGACTACAATTGTTTCAAGGCGTGATATCCTGGTATCTCGTGTTGAATGGGTTCCGTCATCGACAGATGTAGTGACCGTCAATGTGGATGCTTCACTTTTTAAGGAGTCTCAACGGATGAGAATTGGCATGGTGATTAGGAATCACATCGAAGATTGCTTGCTGGCTTGCTGCTAGCACGCCGACAAGGTTAGCGCCCTAGATTTAGCTAAAGCACCGGCACTACGATGTGCGGTGGCTCTCACCCGCCGGCAAAGATTTCCCAGGGTTGTTTTCCGCTCAAACTATTTGTCCGTTATTCAGAGAACCAATGTTTCGGTGATTGGTCGCTCGCCAGTCGCTCGCCAGTAGGGCTCATCATTGCTGATATCAAGGAGTTAGCGTCGTTCTTTCCGTTCGTTCGTTTTAGTCATGTAAATCGTTTGTCGAATGCAGCGACACATATTCTAACTAGATCTTCTCAGTCCCCTAGTAAGAGCATCTTCAACGGCAACCCGCAAATTTTCTCCCGCATCCGTCCGCGGACAGGGGGGACCAGTCCGCGAACATGGATGCGGGAGGCCGTCATCCAACCGTAGCCGCATACATTTCAAACTCCTTTTCAACAAAACGGAGGAAATTCGTGAAAACACGCCCGGATTTCATATTAACATGACGGATTTCATACAAACAGGACGGATTTTCATTGCATTTCGAACATTTAGAACAAAAAACCGATCCGGCCCTAAACCTATCCTATGGCGGTGGCGCCCGGCGTCCAAGCCCATGTCGTCCTCCGTCCGCCGTTTCCATGAGCACCGACGATAAGACCCGTGAAGTGAAGGTGCGGTCTCCGACGAGGAAGAGTAGAACACGGGAGACGGGCCAGACCACATGGGACATAAGGACCTGCCGCGTCCCGTGGCCTACTCATCCTTGAAGGAGTCCACGGCATGTCCATCGTCGGTAGACGTGAGGTCCACTATGGAAATGGTGGCATCGGCGTTGGCGTCCTCCCACCGGGCCGCCTGATAGTTCGTCGGCGGCGCGTAGGAGGCGCAGCTGGCATTGTTCTCCTCCGCGATGGCTTGCAGCTGCGCCTCCACAGCTGCTGATTCTTAACGAGCGGCGGCTTGAGCGCGGATGACATCTTAGATGGCACGCTGCTTCGCGGTGAAGTTGGGGTTCGACGTGGCCATGGCCTCCACGGCCTCCTTGCTCACGCGCTTGCCGTAGATCTGGCCCTCCATCAGCTGGTGTTGCTTCAGGAGGAACATGTTGTACCGTTGTTCCTTCTGTGTGAAAGGACATGCGGTGCCCCCATGTGTGATTTTGGTAATTGATGACATTCTCTATGGACTAATGGTTGCATTGAGTTATATTTGCAGGATTTGTCCATAGGCTTTTCTTGAAGTCCATATGTTGGTTTCAAGGAGTTTATGAGTTGACCAAGGTGCTATTAAGGAATTATGCAAATATTGGTCATGTGAGTGTTGAGCTTATTGCAAGCATGTCTTGAATAAGAAGAGTGTGTCATTCATGTCTACCTTCAAGACATCATCCAAATGACGAGAGTTGGAAAGATTCAAGGTTGATCAAGACTAACTCAAGAGTGAATTATCCAAAGACATCATCCAAGGAGTTTATGAGTTGACCAATGTGCTATTAAGGAATTATTTAAAGATTGGTCATGTGAGTGATGAGCTTATTGCAAGCATGTCTTGAAGAAGAAGAGTGTGTGATCATTCATGTCTACCTTCAAGACATCATCCAAATTAAGAGAGTTGGAAAGATTCAAGGTTGATCAAGACTAAGTCAAGAGTGAATCAAGTTGATCAACACACAAAGCGTACAAGATGTACTGAGGGATCAAGTGATCCCATGTTATGGTAAGCATTGTCCATTACACTTTGTGTACTAACCCACGGTATTCGTGAGAGTTCTTTGTGGGGTTAGGTTGCAGTGTGCAAGTTCAAGTGGAGCATCGCGAAGAGATCATCCTTGAAGCTTGCCGTCCATTATAGTGGCAATGGACTTGTGAAGATGTGACAAAGAGTGGCTCACCCATAGTAGAGTTGTTGTTGAAACGTGATATCCTTGTATTTATTTCCGACTGATTCTCCTCTTATCTCTAGCCTTGTATAGATTGATCTCTAGAGATATTGTAGAGTTAGTTGGCTTGTCACGCAAGACACCTCTTGTATATAATGTAACCGACTCCGATGGAATACAATTGAGTTGCATCCTATAGTCTTCTACATGGTATCAGTTTTACCGTGATCCTATCGCTTCCGCAACCCGTCGCCGCCGCGCCTAACCCTAGCCGCCGCCGCGCCCACTCCTCCTGCCGCCGCCGCCGCGCCTAGCACTCGCCGCCGCCGCAGCTTCTACTCCCGCCGCACCCTCTCCTCCTGCCGCCACCTCTCCCTCCCAAAACCCTAATCGTCGCCACCGCTCCTTTGTACCTCCTGTAGCCGCCGCCGCTCTACCCCTCTCACCCAAAAACCCCAACCATCTCCATGGCCAAACCCTCTGCCTCCGACGCCGGCTCCTTCTCCGGCACCACGTTCGCCTCCGATCGCCTCAACGAGATCCACATCAAGGACCATGTTCCGGTCATCCTCAACCTCGACTCGCCGTCCTACAACGCATGGCGCACGTACTTTGCGCTATTGTTCCGCTCCTACCGTCTCATCGAGCACGTTGACGGGAGCGTCGACTACACCGACATGAAGGACGACGACGAGTGGCTCGCTGTGGACGCCTGCATCGTCAAGTGGCTCTTCCTCACCATCTCTCCCGGCCTCTTCAACATGGTGAACTCCCACGATCCGTCGGCGTACACCATGTGGACACGACTGTGCGATCTCTTCCTCGACAATCAACTCCAACGTCGTGTCTTCCTCCAAGGTGATTTTTTCACCATGCAGCAAAACGATCTTTCGATCGACGAGTACTGCACGCGGATGAAGGTTCTTGCAGACGAACTCCGTGATGTCGGCATGAACATCGACGACTCCGTCCTCCTCACCAACCTCCTTCGCGACCTCCACCCCGACCTCGGCCAGTCTGCCGCCAACCTCTCCCTCCTCACGCCGACGTACGCCAAGGCGGTCACGTACCTTCGCATGGAGGAAAAGCGCCTTCGTCACGCGGCGCGACAAGCTCCTCTCGCCGCCCTCCACGCCGGCACCACCAAGGGCATCCCCGCCCACCCGCAGCCTCCTCGCGCCGCGGCTCCACCACCGCTCGCCGCCCCTGACCAGGGCCGCCAGAAGAGGCGGGGAGGTCGCGACGGCCGCGGCCGCAACGGCGGCACCCAGCCCCGCCAGACGGCCCCGCCCGCTCCTGCTCAGGCCGCGGCGCCCCCGCCCTGGCTCACGGGGTACAACCCCTGGACGGGGGTGGTGCACGCCTACTCGATGCCCCTTCCGCGGGCACCCGCTCCGGGCATACTTGGCCCTCGCCCGGGTCTTCATCAGGCTCTCCTGGCCGCGCCCGGAGGTCCCGGACTCGGCGGTTCTTCGGCGTACACCGGGGCCATGGCTCCCGGTGCTGCTTCATCATCCTCCTACGGCGCTGCACCAACCGGCTACACCTATGACCCGGCGCTCCTAGCCGCCCTCCACGCCGCCCCTTCCCCAAGCAACTACTCTGGCGGCGGGGACTGGTACATGGACACAGGCGCCGCTGCTCATATGGCGTCCAACCCCGGTATCCTCTCTCATGTCTCCCCGTACCCTCTGTCTTCTTGCATCGTCGTCGGTGATGGATCCACTCTTCCCATCACCCACCACGGTGCATCCTCTCTCCCTCTCTCATCATCTTCCCTCCCTCTCCATAATGTACTTGTGTCTCCATCCTTAATCAAAAATTTATGTTCTGTCCGCACTCTCACTCGTGAACATCCTGTTACTGTTGAGTTTGACAAACATGGTTTTTCTGTCAAGGATGCCCACTCCCGGAAGGTCCTGCACCGATGTGACTCCCCCGGCAATCTTTACCCGTGTGGCCAAACGACAAGCAGTGGTCCCGTCGCCCTCCACGCTACTGTGTCTCTCTGGCATGCTCGCCTTGGCCATCCCGGCGCCGACGCTCTTCATAAAATTTTGCAGACTTTTCCCTTTTCATGTAATAAATCGGCAGCACACACTTGTCATGCCTGTCGCGTAGGAAAACACGTTCGTTTGCCGTTTTCAACTTCATCATCCATTGCTACTTTCCCTTTTGATGTTATTCATTGTGATGTGTGGACATCTCCCATGCCTAGCAACTCGGGTTTATCATATTACCTTGTCATTTTGGATGATTTTTCTCACTTTACTTGGACCTTTCCGTTGCGCCGCAAATCCGACGTCGCTTCCTCTCTTCATGCCTTTTACGCCTATGTTGCCACCCACTTTCACCGCACCATTACTCACCTCCAAACCGACAATGGAAAGGAATTTGATAACCTCGCCATTCGCACTCTTTTATCCTCTCATGGCACAATTTTTCGTCTCACATGTCCATACACATCTCAGCAAAATGGTCGTGCCGAACGTGTTCTCCGCACTCTTAACGAGAGTGTTCGCGCCTTGCTCTTCCACGCACACATGCCGGCGAGGTTTTGGCCCGATGCCCTCGCTACAGCTACCCTTCTCCTTAACATCCGGCCTTGCAAACCTCGGTGGAACTACACCCCTCATCACCTCTTATTTGGGTCACCTCCGTCATACGATGATCTTCATGTTTTCGGTTGCCTTTGTTATCCCAATATCACCGCCACGACACCGCACAAGCTTGCGCCTCGCTCTATCGCTTGTGTTTTTCTTGGCTACCAACCAAACACCAAAGGTTTCCGTTGCTACGACCCGGAGTCCCATCGTGTGATCGTGTCTCGGCACGTGTATTTTGATGAGGTTGTTTTTCCGTTTCAGCAAGCTGCATCGGGTCCCTCGCCACCTCTGGACGCCTCTCCTCGCAGGCCTCGTGGAGCCCTTGCGCTCCCACCGCCTCGCCGTTCGGGCGCGGCTGCGCCTTTGTCGCGTGCTGCCTCGCCGCCCTCGGCGTTCCCTCTGCCGACTCGGGAGGAGTCGGCCTCCCCGGTCACGCCGGGCCCCCGCCTCTTGGCTCTGGAGGAGCCCGTCCCCCCGGCCTCGTTGGGTCGTCGCCCCCCGACTCTGGTGGAGTCGGGCGCCACCCCAGCCGGACCATCAGGGGCCTCGTCGGCTCAGGCGGAGCCGGGCTCTTCGGGCTCCTCTACGCCCACATCGCCGACCGAGCGTGCGCACTCCGGCTCCCTGTCGGCTCTGGAGGAGCCGACCCTCTCGGCCCCATCGGCCGGGCCCTTGACACCCGTCACAGCGCCGGCTTCTTCTTCGTCATCTGAGCCGGTCGCTGTGGTGCCTCGGTGTCGCGGTCCACGCCCACCTCCTCCGCCACCTCACCATCATATGGTGACACGTGCCAAGGCCGGTGTGCACCAGCCGAACCCGCGCTACCACAACCTCAGCGTCACGACCCTCTCTCCGGTTCCGCGATCGGTGCGTTCTGCGTTGAGTGATCCGCATTGGACCGCCGCTATGCGAGCTGAGTACGATGCTCTCGTCGCCAACCGGACCTGGACCCTTGTTCCTCGTCCTCCTGGAGCCAACATCATCTCGGGCAAGTGGGTTTTTCGTCACAAACTCCATCCGGATGGCTCACTGGATCGGTACAAGGCTCGCTGGGTTGTCCGAGGATTTGCACAACGTGCTGGCATTGACTTCTCTGAGACTTTTTCTCCGGTCGTCAAACCCGCCACGATTCGTGTGGTGCTTCAGCTGGCTGCTTCTCGTCACTGGCCCGTCCATCAGCTCGACATCAACAATGCTTTTCTGTATGGCCATCTTCAGGAGCGAGTCCTCTGTCAGCAGCCGACTGGGTTCGTTGACCCTCAGCGGCCGGATGATGTTTGTCTGTTGTCCCGGTCCTTATATGGCCTCAAACAGGCTCCGCGCGCCTGGTACCAGCGCATCGCCGGATTCCTTGGTCTTCTTGGGTTTCGCAGCACTACATCTGACACGTCCATGTTCGTGCTGCATCGGGTTGATCATGTGGCTATGCTTCTACTTTATGTTGATGATATTGTCATCACTGCCTCCCGCATGGATCTTCTTTGCGACATCATTGGTCGCCTCGGTTCTGAGTTTCGACTGAAGGATCTCGGCGCATTGCACTTCTTCCTCGGCATTAATGTGCGATGTGATGACACTGGGTTCTTTCTGCATCAGGGACAGTATGCTCTTGATCTTCTGGACCGTGCCGGCATGACTGACTGCAAACCAGCCGCCACACCTGCTGAGGCTAAGCCGAAGCTCTCAGCCTCCGCCGGCCAGCCTGCCACCGACGCTGCTCTTTATCGCAGTATTGTGGGCGCCCTTCAGTACCTCACGCTCACCAGACCAGACATTCAGTTCGCAGTCCAGCAAGTTTGCCTGCATATGCACTCGCCTCGTGATGTCCACTGGTCTTTGGTCAAGCGCATTCTTCGGTATATTCGTGGCACTCCGACCTACGGTCTTCGTCTCCGTGCATCCGCCTCGACTGAGCTCCTCGCTTATACTGACGCGGATTGGGCTGGCTGTCCAGACACTCGTCGCTCCACGTCTGGATATTGTGTCTTCTTCGGTGACTCCTTGGTCTCTTGGTCCTCTAAACGGCAGCCCACTGTTTCCCGTTCGAGTGCTGAGGCTGAGTACCGTGCTGTCGCCAATGTTGTTGCAGAGACTTGTTGGCTTCGTCATCTTCTTGGTGAGCTTCGGATTTCTCTTCCGAAGGCTACTGTGGTCTTCTGTGATAACGTATCGGCCACCTATCTCGCGGCTAATCCGGCACAAGCGCACTAAACACATCGAGCTCGATGTTCACTTTGTCCGTGAGAAGGTTCAGTTGGGTCAGCTCCGTGTACTTCATGTACCGACCACCCAACAGTTTGCCGATATCATGACCAAGGGATTGCCTACCGCTGCATTCCAGGAGTTCCGTTCCAGTCTTTGCATCGCCGACGCCGACGACGACACCGACGCTTCGACTGCGGGGGGGTGTTGAAACGTGATATCCTTGTATTTATTTCCGACTGATTCTCCTCTTATCTCTAGCCTTGTATAGATTGATCTCTAGAGATATTGTAGAGTTAGTTGGCTTGTCACGCAAGACACCTCTTGTATATAATGTAACCGACTCCGATGGAATACAATTGAGTTGCATCCTATAGTCTTCTACAGTTGTAACCCCCACAATACGGCTATATCTCCCACGTGTTGGAGCACGACTTAGAGGCATAGCCGCATGATAGGTCTGTCGCAAGAGGGGTAATCTTTACACATCCCATGTACTGAATAAGAAAGAGATAAAGAGTCGGCCTACAATCGCCACTTCACAGAATACATAAATAATCATACATCATCCAGAATACAATCAAGGTCCGACTACGGAACCAAAACAAAGAAAGACAACCCCAAATGCTAGATCCCCGATCGCCCCAACTAGGCTCCCCTACTGATCATCCGGACAAAAAGAAACATAGTAACGGCCCGAATCCTCATCGAACTCCAACTTGAGTTCGGTAGCATCCCCTGCACTGGCATCATCAGCACCTGCATCTGTTTGGAAGTATCTGTGAGTCACGAGGACTCAACAATCTCACACCCTCGCGATCAAGACTATTTAAGCTTAAGGGTGGGAAAGGGGTAGTGAGGTGGAGCTGCAGCAAAGCACTAAGCATATATGGTGGCTGTCTTACGCAAAAGAGAGCGACTAGAGAAGCAATGCACGGTCGAGAAGCTAAAAGTGATCAAGAAGTGATCCTGCAGCTACTTACGTTCAAGCATAACATGATACCATGTTCTCTTCCCGGACTCCGCCGAAAAGAGACCATCACGGGTACACATGCGGTTGATACATTTTAATTAAGTTAACTGTCAAGTTTTCTACAACCGGATATTAACAAATTCCCGTTGTAAGTGCATCTAGTGCCCCTTAGTGATTTTGGTGTATTGAAGACTTATAGGTTAAGGGACTAATGCGTTTGTGAGTGTACACAGGTCTATAAGTCTATGAGGAGTTTGATATTTACAGAGAAAGTCGACCACTAAAAATAAAGTTCTTCGACTGAAGACTTTGGATCTCTGAAGACTTTCTGAAGACTTTGAAAGTGAAGAAATTGGTGTGACCTTGAAGACTTGGTATTCATTCGAGGAACATGAAGCGTGAAGACTTTTGTTTTCGTAGTTTCATTTTCTCTTTCTTGAGTCATAGGAAACACCGTACTGTTAAAGGGGGTCGAGGAAATACTAAGGAAAAATTTCCATGTGATGCTCAACTCAAAATCCTACACCTACCAATCCCTTCGAGTGAAGCCATTGGAAATCTCATACAGTCCAGTCATATTCTTCAGTGACAGAGACGAAGTTCTTCTGGTCTCTGAGGAATTTGTTCTGACTGAGGAGTTAGGAATTCGCCAGTGCGGATTGCCTGCACAGTGAGTAACATGATAGCCCTGGGGATTTTGCTACTCAAAATTCCGACCGTTGCTGTGCTATGCGCCAGCTGTCCCAAAATATCTATCCACCTAACGGTCATATCATTGAAGGGCATTTATGTCTTATCATGTCGGGCTGCTCCCTAGGCTATAAATAGCCGCCCCCTACAACCACTAGCTGGTTGGCTGCTCCAAGAGAAACTGACACTTGTCATTTGAGAGCAACCCATCCTCCGAGGACTTTGAGCGAAAATCATCAAGTAAGGAAAAACCCAAACCCAAACACCTAGAAACCCCAAGTGATTGAGCATCACTGAAGAGATTGATCCTGCGTGGATCCGACGCTTGTTACCTTTTGAAAGGATCGAGAAGAGGTGTCTAGAGGGGGGGGGGGTTATTAGACACTAAGTACCAAAAGTTGCAGTTTTTAATTTCTTTAAGTTGAAGTGGAGTTTTGGCACAATTTTAACAAACACAATACATATCAAGCAAGCATGCAAAGAGTATATGAGCAGCAGAAAGTAAAGCATGCAACTTGCAAGAATGTAAGGGGAAGGGTTTGGAGAATTCAAACGCAATTGGAGACACGGATGTTTTTGTCATGGTTCCGATAGGTGGTGCTATCGTACATCCACGTTGATGGAGACTTCAACCCACGGAGCGTAACGGTTGCGCGAGTCCACGGAGGGCTCCACCCACGAAGGGTCCACGAAGAAGCAACCTTGTCTATCCCATCATGGCCATCGCCCACGAAGGACTTGCCTCACTAGCGGTAGATCTTCACGAAGTAGGCGATCTCCTTGCCCTTACAAACTCCTTGGTTCAACTCCACAATCTTGTCGGAGGCTCCCAAGTGACACCTAGCCAATCTAGGAGACACCACTCTCCAAGAAGTAACAAATGGTGTGTTGATAATGAACTCCTTGCTCTTGTGCTTCAAATGATAGTCTCCCC